>NW_027413250.1:115134-159818 GCF_048544455.1 Silene latifolia
TTTTGCATGCATTTGGAGAAAGAGTAGATTTGGAGCGGGAAATATTGTTGTCTTGGGATGCGTGAAGTCATTGTTTTGGGCGCTAAAAGGACAAGTCAACCCCAACTAACTTGAGAATTATAAGTCTGAAGACAAGATCCACCTGATCGAGTAGTTTCTCTTCTCGATCGAGTGGTTTTAGGAGAATAAATAGTCGATCGAGTTGATTCCTTAGTCGATCGACCAGTCCCTTATGTGTAATCAGTCGATCGAGCACTTTACTTGGTCGATCGAAATGTTTTCAATTTGAGTTTGCTCGATCGAGTGATTTCTTTACTCGATCGAGTGGACTTTGCTACGGGCTGGGCTTTTAGGTTTAATTCGTTAATTAGGTTTAATCCTACTCCTAATTTCTTATAAATAGGAGTTAGGGATGTCAATTGTAATCATCCAATAATCCAGGGATCACATTGCTTTTCTCCCTTTTCTCTATACACTGTTACTCTTATTCTTCTTCATTTCCGGATCCTTTAATTTCAGTAATTCTTCTTCCCTTATTCACTTTTAATGTTTATTTCTTCTTTTATTATTGTTCTTGTTTATTTTATTATGCATAGCTAAATCCCCTAGTATGTTAGGATTAGGGAAGCCGTGGTAGCGATGCTTTAATCAGTATTAAAGCATTAGCCTTGCGATAGGAATTGTATTAGGCAATTTAATTGTTATCCGGTCAAATGAATGCATGCAGGAGACCAATAATTCTAGTTAACCCCGACCTAGATCGAAAGATTGGAAGGGAAGGCTTGCTTAATTACAATAGGGTATTGCAGTGAGGGCGAAAGTTAAGCTGTTTACACTCTAGGGCGGTTTAAGGACCGAAAGGTGACGACCATAGCTCTTCTTATCAACAGTCTAATCGCCTTAATATTCCCGATAGTATAGATCTGATAGCTGCCACGGTGGACCGACTCTTAGCATACTTCTTCCTTTCTTGCTGTTAATTCCTTTTATTTTCCTCTCTCGCCTATTAGTTTAGTTGAATCAATCAAAACCCCCATTAGTGACATTAGACAGATAGATAGACAAATAGATAGTACACCGCCTCCCTGTGGAGATCGACCCTACTTATCGCTGACTTCTGTTAGTTATACTTAGGTATTTTATTTTTGGTGTAGAAACGACCGCATCAAATTTTGGCGCCGTTGCCGGGGAGGCAATCTATTTATTTATTTGTTAAATTTTATCTGTTTTTCGCCTCAGGGGATTTTTTTCCCTTGAGGCCGTTTTAATCTTTTGTTTAGTGCTGTTTTGATAGGCCTTACAGGTACTACCTAGACAGTTCTAGGTGAAAGACAGTCAAAGGGAAGGCTTGAGTACCTTTGACCCATCACCGATGTCCCATTATATGGAGGGAACAGGTGATCTACTACGGGAGATGTGGTTCTGCTGAGCACAATGCAGCTGTAGTTGTGCCGCCACATCCGCCATATCAATGGCCGCCGCAACAAGATCCTCCTGATATACAAGAAGAAGAGATTGCGGAGCTGAAATCCTTACTGCAGACACTTGCATCTCAATTGCAAGATCGTGACCGAGAGAGGCAAGATCATGATAGACGCACTTCTTCGCGACTTGAAAAGCTCGAAACTGACATTGCTCAGTTAGCAGCTGAGATACAAGAAGAAGAGGTTGCAGAATTGAGGTTTTAATGGAGATACTTGCATCTCAAATACAGAATTATGATCGAGTGAGGCAAGAGAGTGATAGACGTGCGGATGCTCAAATCATTGAGCTGGAGTCTAAAATTGCTCGATTAATAATTTGAGTCGGATAATTGGCAACCGGAAGAGGTATACCTTCTTCGAGAACGGTTTTTCCCATGAAAAAACCGTGTTGCCCAATGCTTGAGGATGACTTTATGACTCGGACGACGAGTTTCTATCACATTTCATTGCCCCACACGAGGATGTCACACAGACAAGAGGAATCACTCGATCGAGTGACTTATATTAGTCGATCGAGTGATTTGTCGAGAGAAAATGCTCGATCGAGTGATAGCACAAATTCGATCGAGTGGAATTCAGGAGGAAACCGCTCGATCGAATGAAGATTCTACTCGATCGAGTAGTTTGGCCATCGGGAGCTTTGGTTCGTCATTTTGGTTTGATATGGATGACGAGTCTCGACGATGATGACGGTGAACCTCCCCTATTCACGGTAAGTCGGATACACTTGAAGCTCGCGATCTACGGGGACGAGTTCCACCGAGGGCGACGATAGGAATTTGAGTCGGTATTTGCTCCTAGCACGGATGAGGTATTACACTCTTTTATCGATGATTCCATTGAGAGCAACCTACCTGAGGTAATTAGCGGTAATTTTATTATTGTTAATTTTCAAAGTAAGCTACCTCATTTGACTCGTGCTAATTCTTTTAATGCTATACCCCCTCCCATGTGGACATATAACTTAATCGCCTCTTCACCGTACTTGTCATGTCAAAATTGTTAATCTAATTTGGAGCCCTAAATTATTGACAATTGCTCCCGCGCTCCTTTATTTGGTGGATAAATTTAGGAGCGCCCATAGGAAATTTGTTCGGCTTAAAAAGTTAAACATTTTTATTTCCTATTTTGTTATTCCACTCTGGTGCTACTTACTGTTTTGTGTAGCACATGCGCAGCCTATTTGACAAAGTTTCGCGCTTTGAGCTGTTTTGATCGTGATTAATTATAGAGGCTCGAAGAAAAGAAGGTTTTGGGACTGATCAAGTTAGCGCTACCGGAGGCAACCCGGAGATTTTATTTTGTTCTTTATTTTATTTAAGTTGTAATAAATGGTTTTACACCATAAAACTTCCTCAGTATGCTTGTTTTGGTTAGTTGCGGGCTGTTTCAATTGTATTTTGCAGGAATTCATCGAGCGTCACTCGATCGAGTGGTTTTGCTTACTCGATCGAACACTGTAGCAAGGGGATTCACTCGATCGACTGATTAATCACTCGATCGAGTGCCTGGAGAAAGGAAACTACTTGATCGACTGGTGCACCATTCGATCGGCGATTTTGAATGCCCATTTCACTCGATCGACCAACGTTGGACGTATATCGAGTGTATTTGACTTGGATTAGCTTCCTGAGACGGTTTTCCGGGCCCTTAGCAACCTCCCATTTCATGGTCGGTTTGGGGAGGTCCCCTTATTCGCGCATTTTGTGAGTTTTTCCGTATTTACTCTCTTTCTCCTTTAGTTTGCATTTTCCTTTCCATGTTTTGGTACAATGGGGGCATTGTACAGTTTGGTTTGGGGAGGTTATGCATCCATATCCGTGTCTGCATTTTGTTTTTATTTGCATTTCAGTTTTCACATTTAATTTATGTTTGCATCGTTGTTATTTATTAAAATTCAAAAAATTCAATAAAAATCAAAAAATTGTTAAAAATTCAAAAAATTCACGTTTATTTTAGCATATAGGTTGAGTCGGAACGGTAGATTTCCATGATGACATTGCTCTATAACTGTCTTTTGCTTAAGCCTTGCATTAAACTGTTATCTTTTAGCTTTGTCTTTTGCATAATCTACGAGTTAATGTTAAAATTTAGCTGAACGAATAGACTTGACCTGAAATTTTGGCAACCTACTTATAAATTCTAAGATTTAGAGCCTTGTAAACTGGTGTCATTTGTGACCAGTTTCATGTAGGATTGTGAGTAGTTACTCCTTGCATAACATGTTCATCAATTTGCACGTATATGAAATTCAATTGCTTTTTGCCGTCATACATTCGGGTTAGTGGTTGGTGTCACATGCAGGGAGGTGCTTACATATTCCCTTTCTTTCATTTTTACCCATAAACTCCACATTAGCCAAATTTGCCAGTTGACCCTTAGCTACATCCAAATTTAGCCTGCCTTGTCAAGCTAGTTTAGATTGTTGTTTTGCGGTATATATTTCATTGTATCAAATTTTGGTTCATATCATATTGATTCGGAGTTGGTATTTATTGAAGAAAAGGGAGTTGATGAAAAAAAAGAGAATAAGAAAAAAAGAATATGAAAAATGAAAAAAAAAAAAAAAGAATTTGAAAAAGAAGAAACCGAAAGAAGAAATAGAAAGAAAGAAAAGAAAAAAAGATGTTGTTTGGTTAACGGTTTCTACTCCTATGTTCTATCTTATTTCATATGAGGAGTATGTTTGGTTGGGTTTGGTGAGATTTTATGCCAACTGAAGGGCATGTGCTTGATTCATAATTGAGTTAGAATCGGATGTTGATATATGGTTTTGTTTAGGTACTAGCTTGGCCGCCTATACCTCCACATTCCCATAAATGTTTTGCCTTTTCTTACCCATTGCCTCACTTTACCATATTTTTGTAAGCCCTCAGCTGTGACAGGACCTTGTTTGGTTGGAATGTATGTTCGGTAGTTAGAATTGTCCGTCATATTAGTTGCATGCATGTTTATGTGGGTCGTAGTTTAGGTGAGCGACTATTTTTCTTTCTCTCTTATACATATATGTTCGCCCTTTGCTTCATGAGAGAAAGAGTGACCCGTGAGAGTCCATTGTTAAAGGTCTTGCAAGGTCGACGGTTCAGCTTTATTTATAAACATCTTACAACTCGTTTGCATTTGACTGTCTTGCTATAAGTGTTAGTTTGCTTGCATTAAATTGGCTTAAGTGGGCATTTGTAGCGGCTCGAGTTATTTTTCCGTTCCATTAGCGTATAGTTTTGAGTTTACTTGGGGACGAGTAAAGGTTTGGTTTGGGAGATTTGATACGTGCATTTTATATAGTCTTTTTAGCCTATTTTATGCACGTATTTCTATGCTTTTATCGTGGTTTTACGCTACGAAATGCCCCGAATATGCTACTTTGGGTTATTTTGTCTTATTTGTAGGAATGAACCCGAAAGGAGCGAAATCAAGTCATTTACCGTCCATTTTGCATGCATTTGGAGAAAGAGTAGATTTGGAGCGGGAAATATTGCTGTCTTGGGATGCGTGAAGCTGTTTTGGGCGCTAAAAGGACAAGTCAACCCCAACTAACGAGAATTATAAGCTGCTGAAGACAAGATCCACCTGATCGAGTAGTTTCTCTTCTCGATCGAGTGGTTTTAGGAGAATAAATAGTCGATCGAGTTGATTCCTTAGTCGATCGACCAGTCCCTTATGTGTAATCAGTCGATCGAGCACTTTACTTGGTCGATCGAGCTGTTTTCTGGCTGAGTTTGCTCGATCGAGTGATTTCTTTACTCGATCGAGTGGACTTTGCTACGGGCTGGGCTTTTAGGTTTAATTCGTTAATTAGGTTTAATCCTACTCCTAATTTCTTATAAATAGGAGTTAGGGATGTCAATTGTAATCATCCAATAATCCAGGGATCACATTGCTTTTCTCCCTTTTCTCTATACACTGTTACTCTTATTCTTCTTCATTTTAGGATCCTTTAATTTTGTAATTCTTCTTCCCTTATTCACTTTTAATGTTTATTTCTTCTTTTATTATTGTTCTTGTTTATTTTATTATGCATAGCTAAATCCCCTAGTATGTTAGGATTAGGGAAGCCGTGGTAGCGATGCTTTAACTGTATTAAACAGATTAGCCTTGCGATAGGAATTGTATTAGGCAATTTAATTGTTATCCGGTCAAATGAATGCATGCAGGAGACCAATAATTCTAGTTAACCCCGACCTAGATCGAAAGATTGGAAGGGAAGGCTTGCTTAATTACAATAGGGTATTGCAGTGAGGGCGAAAGTTAAGCTGTTTACACTCTAGGGCGGTTTAAGGACCGAAAGGTGACGACCATAGCTCTTCTTATCAACAGTCTAATCGCCTTAATATTCCCGATAGTATAGATCTGATAGCTGCCACGGTGGACCGACTCTTAGCATACTTCTTCCTTTCTTGCTGTTAATTCCTTTTATTTTCCTCTCTCGCCTATTAGTTTAGTTGAATCAATCAAAACCCCCATTAGTGACATTAGACAGATAGATAGACAAATAGATAGTACACCGCCTCCCTGTGGAGATCGACCCTACTTATCGCTGACTTCTGTTAGTTGTACTTAGGTATTTTATTTTTGGTGTAGAAACGACCGCATCAGTGCGCGAGGGAGAGAAAGAGAAAGAGAAGCATCTGACAGAGGGAGAAGAAGAAGCCGGGTTTCAAGTTGTTCATCCTTCGAAGAAACCAAAGACTACTCCTGTCGCAGAGATGGTGATTGGCAAGAATGGAAAAGCTAGGCCTCAAGAAAGACCGTTGGTGATTAGGTCTGAAGTGGCGCAAGAGCGTCCGACTCGAGGTCGTGACAAAAAATATGACAAGAATGACAAGGGCAAGGGAAAGATGGAGGAATAGCCCGAGTCTTTATTATTTGATTATTATTATTATTATTGTTGTAATAAAAAAGGTGGGGTTTTTAGAATCCTAGCCTATTCTATTTTTATTATGTAGCGTACTATTATTATTAGAAAAATGAATGAAAAAAAAAATGAAAATAAAAAAGGTTAAATGGTTATGAAACCGTCGTGATTTTCTACTTATTATTCTTGTCGAATTTCACATGCAATGCAAATGTCCTTCTATTTACATTTTAGATATAATGGGTTGAATCCCGTGAAGGATTGCCTACGTATTCACTTAAAAAGCGAAATCAAACCCTTGCGCATAGTTCGAGTAAATGTAAAAGAATAATTGTTCGAAGCAAGAGCTTGTAATGAACTTTAGAAAAGAAGCATGAGCTTTTGCTTACTCTGAAGGTGCGAATTTAGTTTATTTGATGATATGAGGATGACGAACTTGTCAAAATGCAAGAGCATAGTGACATTAGCTTGTTTCATCTTGGCCAGGGGCCGTTTATTTAGTGCCACAAGAGCGACACGTGGGGTTACGCGAGGCGCGTTTTCAATCCTATTCTAGGCATAGTCGTTTTGGTTGGTCAAGGTTTGTGGGGTTTGAAAACTCATTCCCGTCTAGGTCTGTGATTCTAACCGCACCCCCTGGGAGTATGGATTTGACTAGAAATGGTCCGGCCCAATTAGGTTTGAACTTTCCCCGTGGGTCCACAGGTAAGAGAGCTCTAACCGATTTAAGCACTAAGTCTCCTTCTTTGATGTTTCTTGGCCTAACCCTTTTGTTGAAAGCTCGTTTGATACGTGCTTGATATGTTTGGACATTATGCAAGGCGCGTAGCCTACGTTCATCCAGGAGGATGAGTTCTTCATATCTATCCTTCTTCCAATCGGCTTCTGGGATTTGACTTTCGAGTAAAATACGCAAGGATGGTATTTCTAGCTCGACTGGTTGTACGGCTTCCATGCCGTAGGTCAAATAGAAAGGAGTAGCCCCAGTGGGCGTCCTAACAGATGTACGATACCCCCATAAAGCAAAAGGTGTCTTGCTTGGCCAATCTCTATAGTTGTCAATCATTTTCTTGAGAATCGTGACAACATTCTTGTTTTTCGCTCTCTCTGCGCCGTTAGTCCGTGGTCTATAGGGGTAAGAGTGGTGATGCTTAATCTTGTATTTGGCTAGCAATTGCTCGGTCTCAGCTTGGAAATGTGATCCGTTATCGCTGATGATCTCATGTGGGCAACCATACCGACAGATGATGTTGTTTTGTATGAACTTTGCCACATTTTTAGTGTAAGACCAAAGATAGGAAGCCGCTTCTACCCATTTGGTGAAATAGTCGATCGCTACTAGGATGAAACAGTGACCTCCTGTTCCGGCTGGGGTTATCTTCCCGATTATGTCAATTCCCCATGCAGAAAAAGGCCAAGGGGATGTCATTGTGTAGAGCAATGAAGGAGGGACATGTTGCACGTTCCCGAAGATTTGGCAATTGTGGCAATGTCTTACGTATTTGATGCAATCGGATTCCATTGTGGTCCAGTAGTATCCTAAACGTGTGATTTTCTTTGCCATCATGGGCCCACTTATGTGAGGACCGCATTCTCCGTCATGGACTTCTTCCATCACCTTTCGTGCCTGCGAATGATCAAGGCAACGTAGGACTACACCAAGAGGTGTTCTTTTGTATAATTCTCCTTGCATCAGAATGTATTGGGAAGCTAGTAGGCGTATAGCACGTTGTCCCCTCTTGTCCATATCCGGTGGATATGTACCATTAAGCTTAAAATTCAGGATTGCTTGGAACCGGGTTCTGTGCGATTTCCTCTTCGTCGGTGATTTGGTGGACATAAGCCGGCTCTGACCATCGTTCGATGCACAAAGGCATTTCCGTCATGTGATCTGGCATGTTGATCAAAGATGCAAGTTTTGCAAGAGCATCTGCAAATTGATTTTCTTCCCGAGGTAGGTGTAGGTAGGTTACGTGATCGAAGAATTGAGCGACTTGGTCTATTCTAGCCTGATAGGGTGCGAGGCTTTCGCTTCGGATTTTCCAAGATCCTGTAACTCGGTTGATGATCAGTGATGAATCTCCATGTACTCGGAGGTTTTTGATGCCTAAGCTCACTGCCGCTTGTAGTCCAATGAGACAAGCGTGATTCTCGAAGATTGTTTGTCACCTCAAGTCGAGTTTGACAGCAATTGGTGTATGCTCGCCTTCAGGAGAAATGAGCAACACTCCTATTCCGAACCCTCTTAAGTTCGATGCTCCATCAGAGTATAGGTCCCAGGAGTCTACATCAGTTTGGAGTATATCCTCGTCTGGAAATGACCACGTATCTATTGTTTGTGCGTCATTGATAGGATTTTCTGCGAAAAATTCGGCGACGGCGCGACCTTTTATAACTTTTAGTGGCACGTATTTGAGGTCGAATTCGGAGAGCATCAGGGTCCATTTTGCTAGACGTCCGTTGAGGACGGGTTTCTCGAAGAGGTATTTGACTGGATCTATTTTGGAGTATATTTTGACGGAGTAGCTAAGCATGTAATGGCGTAGCTTCTTCGTTGCCCACATAAGAGCGAGGCATGTCTTTTCGAGTTGTGAGTATTTGCACTCGTACTCCAGGAATTTCTTACTGAGATAGTAGATAGCTCTTTCTTCACTTCCTACAGTTTGAGCCAGCATGGCACCCATGGCCATTTCGGTTACTGTGAGATATAAACCAAGAGGTTGATCTCGTTGTGGTGGCATGAGCACTGGTGGTTTAGCCAATATCTCTTTGATTCGGTCAAATGCCTTTTGACAATCATCATCCCACATGGTGTGGTCTGTTTTCTTGAGTTTCTTGAAGATAGGCTCACAGATCATCGTAAGTTTCGATATGAATCGACTTATATACTGCACCTTTCCTAGGAATCCTCTGACTTCTTTTTCTGTTTGAGGTTGTGGCATTTCGATCAGAGCTTTGATCTTGGAAGGATCTATTTCTATACCTCGTTGGCTAATGACGTATCCTAGGAGTTTGCCAGATGTTACCCCGAATGTGCATTTCTGAGGATTGAGTCTCATGTTGTACTTTCGTAGCCTTGCGAAGAACTTGCGAAGGTTCGCAATATGTCCCTCTCTTTCCTTGGATTTGACAATCATGTCATCTACGTATACCTCAACTTCTTTGTGCATCATGTCATGTAGGAGCGTAGTTGCGGTGCGTTGATATGTAGCTCCGGCGTTGATTAATCCAAACGGCATTACCGTATAGCAATAGGTTCCCCATTGGGTGACGAATGCGGTCTTATGCATATCTTCCATGGCCATCTTGATTTGATTATAACCCGCATACCCATCCATGAAGGATAGTAACGCGTGGTCTGCAGTGTTGTCCACTAATATGTCGATGTGAGGTAGAGGGAAGTCATTTTTTGGACTTGCTTTGTTTAGGTCCCTAAAGTCAACACAAACGCGGATTCTCCCATCCTTTTTGGGTACGGGTACTATGTTGGCTACCCAGTCAGAATACTCGGAAACTTTGATGAACCCGGCTTTGAATTGCTTGTCAACTTCTTCCTTAATCTTGAGCCCATTCTTTCTCATTCGTCGAAGCTACATTTTGAGGGTTTGAAACCTGGCTTAATCGAATCCTATGTTCGCCGATATCCCTGTCGATCCCTGGCATGTCTTTGTAGGACCAAGCGAAAACGTCTTTGAATTCATTTAGGAGGTCTATGAAATCGGTCCTTTCGGTAGAGCTCAAGGTAGTCCCTATCCTAAGTTCTTGGGGTTCTAGTTCAGTTCCTACATTGATGGGTTCGGTGTCCTCTATTACTGGCCCCCCTTCCCCTTCCTGTAGTATTTCTTTGGCTACGTAGGGAGGTATTTCGATCGAGTCTGGGTCTTGGTCATCCTCGGTATCATCATAAACAGAATTGCACTCAAGATAAGACAAAGAGTAAGCAGAACCTGATTTATTCATATTAAAATTTGAGTAGAGTTGAAACAGAGAAGCCAACTGATCCATGGTCAGTGGCGGCAAAGGGACAGCGGTTGGGGCATTCCCCGAGCTACTGTGACTACTCGAGACTAAGCTAGGAGAAACAAAGGGAGTGGGGGTAACGACAGGAGTAGACTCTCTAATGACTTCTCTAGACTCCGACTCCGACTCGAACTCATCGTCTTCTGGTTCTCCTTTGAACATCTCTCCTTCTCCAGTGGTGAGCTTGAAGAGTCTTCCTTGATTGTTGGTCCACTTGATTGATTTTATCCATCCTTTCTGCTATCTTGCGTTGGTTTCTGTGATTAACGCGGTGGGGTTGAAGCGATCATCTTGAAGTATCATGGTAATGATCTCATCCTGCGCGGCCCTAACGAATCGATCTTCTCCAAACAATAGGCTAACAGCTTGTTCGTCTAAGCAAGGTGCTTGACGGGTTTTGACGGTAGGAACCGTTTCTGGAGGGATAAAGTAGCAATCGTGAAAAATCTCGATTCCGGCTAACTTCCTCTCGAGATAATGCCAAGGCTCAGGAAATCCGTGAATGAGTTCTAGACTTCCTTCTTGAACAAAGTACCCATTTAAAGTAGGGAGATAGGGTCGCATTTGGACTCCTACGCGCTTGCGGTTTTGGACTTGGGCAAGCATTTCGAGAACCTCCTCTTTTGTCGGTTTGTACCCTAGTCCAAGTGGTATCCTCGTTGAGTTGCCTTCCTTGTATGGTGCGAAGGTATTCTTCCGAATAGGGTTCAAAGGCATTCCAGGGAAGTATCCCTGGGATTTGAGTATGTGGTTTACCACCAAGTTAGAGTAGGGATTATAATATAAGGGTGCCAACTCGCTTTCTATGACACTTACACTTTGGAAGCCCCCAAGTTCGTATACGGGATCCGCAAGGACTTGATTGTTCGATTGCTTTTCGATTATCGCCTTGATGGGTGACGAAGTGATCGTCACTACTTTGCCGTTTAGTGGGATCTTGATCTTTTGATGAAGGGTGGATGTTACCGCTTTGGAAGCGTGAATCCAAGGCCTTCCCAGAAGTATGTTGAATGAAGCTTCAATGTCCACTATTTGGAAGTTAACCTTTCGTTCGATTGGTCCCGTGGCTATGGTTAGGTTGACAAGTCCTACCACCTTTCGTCGTGTACCGTCATATGCACGCACACCTTGATTGGTAGGGGTCCAATCCGACTCTTTCATGCCTAGCTTGTATGCCGTTTTGAGGGGTATGATGTTGACCGCGAAGCCATCATCCACCAAGGTCATTGGCACATTTTTCTTTAGACAAATGACAGTGATGTATAGAGCAAGGTTCTGACTAGCGCCGAAAGGTGGCAAATCTTCGTCCGAGAAAGTAATAGGATTACTTAGCTTTGGTGATTCTTGGAAGACCAAGTTGACTACGTCTTCAGGAGTGGAGTTATGCGCTACATTTAGCTTGGCCAAAGCTTGCGAAGAAAGCTTGGCGATGTGGGAATGAGCTTGCTACTAATTGCGTGATGAAAGATCGGCCTTTGTCTTCTGTAATTGCTTGAGCAAATGATCAGTGGAGTCATCTTCGTTGTCATTTGGTGTGATGACGTTGGTTGGACCATTTTGAGTAGTGCTTTGATATGGACGACCCGAACGAGTTAGGTGGTCCACATCTTGGTCTTCACCATTTTGGACTATCTCTTTGACTAGGGAGTTTTCAATGAGATACTCGTCTTCATCATCGTCGGCCCAAACTCCATTGATTGTAGCTAATTCCCTCATTCTCATGATATCATCTTTTAGTCGTATGATCTGATCGACTAGTTTATCAACAACGGTGATTATTTCTTGCATAGTAGCGTTCTGAGAGAAGATTAGTGGCACATGTTCTTCGGGTGTTGCGTTGGGATTGCGTAAAGTTGTTACCACGTTTTATAATTCCCAAACTTGCCTATCTACACTCCTTGCCCATGTGATGAAGTCGGAAAAAGTAGGGGAGATAGTAGAGTAGAACCCTTCATTCTCGATTGCATGAATTTCATTTTCGATTGGAGAAATGAGGTGTGAGCAATCTAAGGTAGATTCATCACTTGTGATCACTAGAACTCCAAGAGGATTCTGAGTGTTGTTGGGTTTACCTCCCGGTGGTATTGGTAGTCGACCATCTTCGATCATGTCTTGAAGCACGTTTTTCAATTTGTAACATTTTTCTGTGTCGTGCCCCTTACCCCTATGGTATTCACAGTACGAATTCTCGTCCCAGAACTTGGACTTTCTTTCGGGTTCGGGAGTAGGTCCAATGGGTTGGAGTTTACCTTGCTTCATTAGCCTTTTTAGAGCGTTGGAGTAAGTGTCCCCAATGTTTGTGAATTTCCCATGTGGGGTAGTTTTCTTGGATGGTTCGAGAAGGTTAACTTCATCGGTCTTGCTAGTGGAGCCGTATGAACGACTTGTGGAACCTTGGTATCCTCGACCTACCGTTTTGGAAAAGAGTCCTTTACGGATGTCATCTTCAATCCTTGTCCCTAGTACGGTCAAGTCCTTGAAAGTTTTGATGTTTTGGTATCTCAAATAATTGGCATAGATGGGTTTGAGATTATCCACAAACTTCTCCACAAGAGTAGCCTCATCCGGGCGTTCAACTAGTTGAGTGCTAGTCTTCCTCCACCTACTTAGGAAGTCGGTGAACCCTTCTTTGTCGTTTTGGGTAAGAACCTCTAGAGTACGCATGTTGACTTGGATTTCGGCATTATCCGCATATTGTTTAGAGAACTCGATTGCGGCATCTTCCCAAGTAGCGACCTTTTTATGGTCTAAAGAGTAGAACCATTGCCTCGGGATGGTATCAAGAGATGAAGGAAAGATCCTTAAGAACATCTCGGGTTTGATGCCTTTGATAGACATGTAATCCTTGAAGGCATGGATGTGGTTCAAAGGGTTCTCGTGTCCCTTGAACTTAGGGATATCCATCATACTAAAGTTAGTTGGCAATTTCGAATTGACGGCCTCATACTTGCGATTATTCTCCCTATAAATGTCATCCCCCTTAAGGTACATCAATTGCTCCTCTAGGTATTGGAGTCTCTTCTCAGCTACAGTCATCCCCATGAGAGGATTTTCATCCTTGGATTCGTTGTCAGAGTCATGTAGTACTTCACTTTCATGAGGAGGCAACCTTCCCTCCACGGCATAGATACGGCCCTCGATGAGCTCAAGGCGGTCATAGGTTTGTTCTTGAGTAGCTTGCATTTGGGCTATCGCGGCTAGGATTCGATCATTACCATCTTGAAGTTGGTGGAGATTTGTTTCATCACTTGATCCGGGCATCTTGGAAACTGGATAAGAGATCGGCGGCGAATCAAAACACGATCGACCATTCTAACACACTTGCTAAAAGAAGAAATGTTTTGACTCGTGAAGTGGGTGTGTGCCACTTGTGTTGAGTGAACTTTGAAGAAAGACAAGTTTTTTGAAAATGTGTGTCCTAGTCAACTATAGTGTAGTTGTAGGAGTGGACTCGAAGTGAGGTTTTGAAATGGGCTTGTGGCCCGAATTTTGACACGACAAACGGACAGAGTTTTGACCGGATTTTGCGCTAATTAAGAGTCTATTTCGAAATTTTGTTTGAAAATGGGTTTTGATTTTTGAAAAATTGTCATGGTTATGTTTAGAAGTGGTGATCACGTAAGGTATACACATTTATACAAGCATTATAACGGGATGCTGAGTGCATTTAAAAAGGTTTTGGCTTAAAAGGGTGGGTTGCCATACCGAACCATCAAACCCGAAGTCTGTGGAGAGGCTCGTGCCAAACAAGAGTAAGGCCGATTCCTAGTCCATTTCCTCAAGTAGTGAAGGCCCTTGATACAAACAAGAGTAAGCATCATGGTATGGATGACGTCAATCGCTATCCATCCTTAGGCCCAAATAAGAATTAGGACCGTTTAGACGGGACGATTGGTCGAATGGGTTGGGTTGGGCCTAGGAAGGCCGAATAAAACGCTCTAGGAAGACCGAGTTATGAAAACCGATAATTGTCTTGTACAAACTATTCCCTAACCTTGTTCAAGTTTCACCCTTTTGGCTACACGTAAGTGTATTATCCCCAGCGGAGTCGCCAAACTGTGGACAATGGGCCACGGGGGCGCTTGGTGAACAAGCGTTTGCATTTTTGTATGGAGTCGCCACCAATTTTTATGGGAAATTGGAACCATTCGAACACCTCGTGTCATGTCAAGACACAAAGTAGAGACATGAACACTAAGCAATCGTTACCCTTAGCATTCTATGTCTAGAATGATTCTCGTGGATGCCAATGAACACGGGTGTTCACAGATATCTGGAGTAAGGGGTGAGGGTACGTATTAGGAAGCTCTTTTGATCGAACACCTAATCCCGCCCGCCTCGATAGCGGCCTCTACTAATGATTAGGGAAGTTATTCGTACTCGATATATCGTCGATTGTATGCATGCAATGCAACATCCAAGTTTTAATCCTAGCATGTGAGAATTAGACTAAGTCGGTGGACAATTAGTTAGCAAACAATTGGGTCGAAGTAGGATTTAATGTTGATTACATGTGAAAACATTCAAATGATAAAGGAAATACAATGATTACGAATTACAATAATAAAAATTACATTAATTACATCGGATTAGGCGATTTATGTCGAAAATACCTTTAAAACGGATAATTTGGAAAAAAAAAAACCAAAGAAAGAATCAAAATTAACGAACAAGAATTAGCGTGATATTATGGTTAATAGTTAGTTAATACGTAGTCTAAACAAACTAGGTCAAGGCAGAAACGGAGTTCAGGGACAGAACTCAGCCAGGAACAGGCGCAGCAAAGCTGCGTCCTTTGAATAGCGCAGTGACGCGCGTCATTCTTCCTTGGCCTCGGATTCTGGTTGTGAAGCCGTGATTGCAAGCCGTTAATGTTAATTGGTGAATTTAATGATCGATTGATGATATTTACTCGGATGAAAGTGATTAACATGTTATTTAACATATGAAAAGGTCATGAAAACAATAAAACATGGATGAGACGGATGCAAACGAATTAATTACAAGATGGAATAATGACAGAAGTTAAAAATATTAATGAGTCAAATAAATTAGGTTAGATATGATGGATTAATGACGAATATATGATGAATACAACGAAAGACAGGTGAAAACTATATCGAAGACGAATCCCAGAAACCCAATATGGATGAATTGAATCTCTACAACCCGGATTCGAATTTAATGACGAAAACCCGCAAACATTGGATTATTTGGGATTTAAGTCGGATTTATGATGATTAAAACATATTAATGATGATGATTGTGATATACATATGAGATTATCATGCTATGATGAAGAATTAACACACAAACGAAACAAAAGAAGGGATTGACGAATAACAGAGGACGAACGAAGAGGAAAGGAAGCAGGAACTGCGGCAGCCTCACGAAGAGGCGCAGCAGGAACTGCGCTCCTTCGAAGAGCGCGGCGATTCTTTGCGTCCTTTCATAAACGGTTATTACTCGAAAACCGTAAAAAGAGGTTTTAAAGCATGGTTTTAGAAATCGGTTTTAATGGTATTTTCGACGTAAACCTTACAATTGTGATACAATAATTAAAATACAATAAATAAAAGAGAGATTTACACCCTCAGACTTACATGTTGACGAAACGAGAAGGACTAAGATATCGATTAGTGATGCTCGACGCGAATGCAAAGAAAGTGCCCTCGTAAGAGGAAAACGATTAAGTTAATTAAGTTGATTATTGTGGAGTTGGTCAAATTGGTCGGTCATGCAACGGGAGGCTGGTACTGAAGGATCCGAGCTTACGTGGTCGAAAGTTCAAGCACGTAGACGCCAAAAAGTAAGAACAAAGTCTAGAATGCAAAGGGAGAAGAGAAGGGCGGACACTCGCGTGAGAAATATGAGGAGCGAAGGCTCCTATTTATACTAATCACGTGAAGGAATTAGGGTTTCGGAGACTCTTTGGAAGTGAATCTCGGAAAGATATGAAAAAGATACGAGAAACATGCAGAAAAGGACCTGGGAAGAGGCGCGGCGAGCCCACTGCGTCTCTTGGAAGAGGCGCAAAGACTGGCCTGCGTCTGTTCCCAAGGGGTTTCCTCCTGCAGAAGAAAGATTTCCGTGTTTGAGTTATGGTAGGACGGAGATAATTCGGTTTTCCTTAATATCTTGTGTGAATATTATGGGAAATTGTTTACTAAAAGATAAAATTTATGAAATATGGATTAGAAATATCCGGAACATTCCAGAACATTCTGACTCGGGACTTAACGGTTATCAGAAAATGGAGATGGTTTCAGGCCCGGACTCCGAATGTACTCTAATTACTGTCAAAACGACCGTATCGGGACGTAGATGACAATTAAGAGGTAGACATTAATATTTGAGCAATCACTTGACGATAATCTTACGAATTGTCACAAATCGTTCCGCGTACCAAACATGCGGCCCAATCATCACCGGGTGGTTTGCGAGAGGTGCAGAAATGAGGTATCTACAATTACATGCTCTTAAATTTGTTCCTCTTTAGTGCCTCCGCCACTTGATGAGGAAGTGGCTATTCCTTTTGTAGATGCATCCATTATGTTATTTTGTGTGCTTAATGTTTGGATGTGTCGCCATTTTGGCAAGACCCACCTTGCCTTGCAAGAAGGCATCCTACCTCATGGTTGTCTTGTTGTGAGTTGAAGGGGCGGAGTGAGACCCGCTAATTGTCTCATATCGGCTATGTTATTAGGTTAGTTTAAATAATGGTCCTAGTCTTTGTCACCTCTTTACTCGGGACGAGCAAAGGTGCGGTTTGGGGATATTTAATGTGACCATAATTAGCGCATATTTAGCCCCCGAATTAGTCTTGTTCCCATGCTTTTTAGTGCATATTTGAGTCATTTCTTATCTTTAGTTCTTTGTTTTGCATATTCTTTGAGATTTTGATCCCTTAGTAGGAAAGGAGTAAGAATCTTGCATTTTCATGGCAAAACAAGACTAAATTGATCGAATTCAATGACCAAGTATCAAGGAGAGACAAGATTAGAAGGCCTTTGTACATATGATAGTAGATGAGCAATGTTGAGAAAGGATCCTTGAGTCCCCAAGGAAATCCCCAAGGAATTTATGAAGAAAAGGGAAGAAAAGAAGAAGAAGCCTTGCTGAGGCACAATCCGTGCGGATTGTCCCTAATCCGACCGTCCTCCAGCTGCAGAATCCGTGCGGCTTTCCAGCAAGACGCTCGGATCCCACCTCCACAATCCGCCCGGATTCTCTTGAATCCGCTCGGATTCCATCGCCAGAATCCGCCCGTCCCGACCTTAATCCGCCCGGATTCCAGCACAGCGCGATTTCCTCTTCTCCAAGCTACGAAGAAAGAAGCCCTTCCTTCGGAAAATACCGGCTCCTCTCTGCTCAATCTAAAAAGTGTAATTACTAGTTTAGCCCTTAGTTAACCCAAATGCATCCCCCTAATTTCCACTATAAATACCTCATTAGTCTAATTAGAAGAGTATGTTCTTCTTATCAACAATTAGAGTAGTTAAACCAACATGGGGAATGATTCATGCTTAAATTAATATGCTTTCATGTTTTATTTGCTTGCTTGTTTTGATCTCAACTCATGCACATGTTATATTTGATGAAATGCTAAGCCTATGAATCCTTGCATTTACTACCATCTTCTATCTTTTCAATGAGACTTGTAAGACATAACCCAACTCGAGTCTCATTAGACCATGCATGTTGTTGAGTGGGGAAGATTAAGTCGACTTGTAGGTGTTGTACAATCTAATCGATTCGGCTCCGGAACCCAAACTTTCTTAGGATTGTAAGATATAACCCAACTCAATCCATCACAACAATAATTGCTTGCTTATAATTTGAGAACATATTTGTATGATCAATTCCCATGATTCCCCTATGATCCCATGACACCCTAGTGCTTTTTAATCAATTGTTTACACCACTTTTTATTCATCTTGCTAGTTTATTTTCATTGCTATTTTAGTTAGTGACCTTCTACATCAACCCAATTTGTGACACCCCCAAGACACCACTAGTTTCAATAGAAGTCTCATTTCAATACCCGTCCCTTGGGATCCGACCTTTACTTGCCTCTTTACTAATTGTAGAGTTGTTTGTGAAGCTATAAATTGTGTTTTGATTCGGACGTGACCCAACGACCACATCTTTAATTGTGAACACGAAACGGACCGATCAGTCACTAACCCTTTCCCTTATTTTTCAGATATGTGGAAGACTGTTTAATGCACCTACTATGCTTTGTCATGCATGTACACGGTTGTTTAATAAACATATGTTGCCGGGTATCCTAAAACGGGACGGGACAGGGTTGAGGGTTGGATTAGGCGGATCCGCGGTAGCGGTCCGCCTAATCCAACCCTCAACACTTTCCCTTCCCACATTATCGGCCACGAGACCAAAAGAAACCCTAGAGGGGCCGAGTGAACCCTTTTTTGGGGACGGGATTTAAAGTAGGGGGCCGGCTATCCTCAAACGGGACGGGAAAGGGTCGAGGGTTGGATTAGGCGGACCGCTACCGCGGATCCGCCTAATCCAACCCTCAACCCTTTCCCTTCTCACATTATCGGTCGAGAGACCAAAAGACACCCTAGAGGGGATGAGTGAACCCTTTTTTGGGGACGGGATTTAAAGTAGGGGCCGGCTATCCTAAAACGGGACGGGAAAGGGTTGAGGCTTGGATTAGGCGGACCGCTACCGCGGATCCGCCTAATCCAACCCTCAACCCTTTCCCTTTTCACATTATCGGCCGCGAGACCAAAAGACACCCTAGAGAGGTTGAGTGAACCTTTTTTTTCTGGGGAACGAGAGTTAAAGTAGAGGGCCGAGTATCCTAAAACAGGACGGGAAAGGGTTGAGGGTTGGATTAGGCGGACCGCTACCGCGGATCCGCCTAATCCAACCCTCAACCCTTTCCCTTATTTTTCAGACATGTGGAAGAATGTTTAATGCACCTACTATGCTTTGTCATGCATGTACACGGTTGTTTAATAAACATATGTTGCCGGATATCCTAAAACGGGACGGGAAAGGGTTGAGGGTTGGATTAGGCGGACCGCTACCGCGGATCCGCCTAATCCAACCCTCAACACTTTCCCTTCTCACATTATCAGCCGCGAGACCAAAAGACACCCTAGAGGGGCCGAGTGAACCCTTTTTTGGGGACGGAATTTAAAGTAGGGGGCCGGCTATCCTAAAACGGGACGGGAAATGGTTGAGGGTTGGATTAGGCGGGCCACTACCGCGGATCCGCCTAATCCAACCCTCAACCCTTTCCCTTCTCACATTATCGGCTGTGAGACCAAAATATACCCTAGAGGGGATGAGTGAACCCTTTTTTGGGGACGGGATTTAAGGTAGGAGGTCGGCTATCCTAAAACAGGACAGGAAAGGTTTGGATTAGGCGGACTGCTACCGCGGATCCGCCTAATCCAACCCTCAACCCTTTCCCTTCTCACTTTATCGGCCGCGAGACCAAAAGACACCCTAGAGGGGATGCGTGAACCCTTTTTTGGGGACGGGATTTAAAGTAGGGGGCGGCTATCCTAAAGCGGGGACGGGGAAAGGGTTGAGGGTTGGATTAGGAGGACCGCTACCGCGGATCCGCCTAATCCAACCCTCAACCCTTTCCCTTCTCACATTATCGGCCGCGAGACCTAAAGACACCCTAGAGGGGATTAGTGAACCCTTTTTTGGGGACGGGATTTAAAGTAGGGGACCGGCTAACCTAAAACGGGACGGGAAAGGGTTGAGGGTTGGATTAGGCGGACCGCTACCTCGGATCCGCCTAATCCCCGCCTAATCCAACTCTCAACCCTTTCCCTTCTCACATTATCGGCCGCGAGACCAAAAGACACCCTAGATAGGATGAGTGAACCCTTTTTTTCTGGGGAACGGGAGTTAAAGAAGAGGGTAGGGTATCCTAAAAAGACGGGGAAAGGGTTGAGGGTTGGATTAGGCGGGACCGCCACCGCGGGATCCGCCTAATCCAACCCTCAACCCTTTCCCTTATTTTTCAGGCATGTGGAAGACTGTTTAATGCACCTACTATGCTTTGTCATGCATGTACACGGTTGTTTAATAAACATATGTTGCCGGGTATCTTAAAACGGGACGGGAAAGGGTTGAGGGTTTGATTAGGCGGACCGCTACCGCGGATCCGCCTAATCCAACCCTCAACACTTTCCCTTCTCACATTATCGGCCGCGAGACCAAAAGACACCCTAGAGGGGCCGAGTGAACCCCTTTTTTGGGGACGAGATTTAAAGTAGGGGGCCGGCTATACGAAAACGGGACGGGAAATGGTTGAGGTTGGATTAGGCGGCCGCCACGCGGATCCGCCTAATCCAACCCTCAACCCTTTCCCTTCTCACATTATCGGCCGCGAGACCAAAATATACCCTAGAGGGGATGAGTGAACCCTTTTTTGGGGACGGGATTTAAAGTAGGGGGTCGGCTATCCTAAAACAGGACAGGAAAGGTTTGGATTAGGCGGACCGCTACCGCGGATCCGCCAAATACAACCCACAACCCTTTCCCTTCTCACTTTATCGGCCGCGAGACCAAAATACACCCTAGAGGGGATGAGTGAACCCTTTTTTTGGGACGGGATTTAAAGTAGGGAGCCGGCTATCCTAAAATGGGACGGGAAAGGGTTGAGGGTTGGATTAGGCGGACCGCTACTGTGGATCCGCCTAATCCATCCCTCAACCCTTTCCCTTCTCACATTATCGGCCGCGAGACCTAAAGACACCTTAGAGGGGATTAGTGAACCCTTTTTTGGGGACGGGATTTAAAGTAGGGGGCCGGCTATCCTAAAACGGGACGGGAAAGGGTTGAGGGTTGGATTAGGCGGACCGCTACCGCGGATCCGCCTAATCCCCGCCTAATCCAACCCTCAACCCTTTCCCTTCTCACATTATCGGCCGCGAGACCAAAAGACACCCTAGATAGGATGAGTGAACTCTTTTTTTCTGGGGAACGGGAGTTAAATTAGAGGGCCGGGTATCCTAAAACGGGACGGGAAAGGGTTGAGGGTTGGATTAGGCGGACCGCTACCACGGATCCGCCTAATCCATCCCTCAACCCTTTCCCTTATTTTTCAGACATGTGGAAGACTGTTTAATGCACCTACTATGCTTTGTCATGCATGTACACGGTTGTTAAAAAAACATATGTTGCCGGGTATCCTAAAACGGGACGGGATAGGGTTGAGGGTTGGATTAGGCGGATCCGCGGTAGCGGTCCGCCTAATCCAACCCTCAACACTTTCCCTACTCACATTATCGGCCGCGAGACCAAAAGACACCCTAGAGGGGCCGAGTGAACCCTTTTTTGGGGACGGGATTTAAAGTAGGGGGCCGACTATCCTAAAACGGGGACGGGAAAGGGTTGAGGTTGGATTAGGCGGACCGCCACCGCGGATCCGCCTAATCCAACCCTCAACCCTTTCCCTTCTCACATTATCGGTCGCGAGACCAAAAGACACCCTAGAGGGGATGAGTGAACCCTTTTTTTGGGACGGGATTTAAAGTAGGGGCCGGCTATCCTAAAACGGGACGGGAAAGGGTTGAGGGTTGGATTAGGCGGACCGCTACCGCGGATCTGCCTAATCCAACCCTCAACCCTTTCCCTTTTCACATTATCGGCCGCGAGACCAAAAGACACCCTAGAGAGGATGAGTGAACCCCTTTTTCTTGGGGAACGAGAGTTAAAGTAGAGGGCCGGGTATCCTAAAAACGGACGGAAAGGGTTGAGGTTGGATTAGCGGACGCTACCGCGGATCCGCCTAATCCATCCCTCAACCCTTTCCCTTATTTTTCAGACATATGGAAGACTGTTTAATGCACCTACTATGCTTTGTCATGCATGTACACGGTTGTTTAATAAACATATGTTGCCGGGTATCCTAAAACGGGACGGGAAAGGGTTGAGGGTTGGATTAGGCGGACCGCTACTGCGGATCCGCCTAATCCAACCCTCAACCGCGGATCCGCCTAATCCAACCCTCAACACTTTCCCTTCTCACATTATCGGCCGCGAGACCAAAAGACACCCTAGAGTGGCCGAGTGAACCCTTTTTTGGGGACGGGGTTTAAAGTAGGGGGCCGGCTATCCTAAAACGGGACGGGAAATGGTTGAGGGTTGGATTAGGCAGGCCGCTACCGCGGATCCGCCTAATCCAACCCTCAACCCTTTCCCTTCTCACATTATTATCGCGAGACCAAAATATACCCTAGAGGGGATGAGTGAACCCTTTTTTGGGGACGGGATTTAAAGTAGGGGGTCGGCTATCCTAAAATAGGATAAGAAAGGTTTGGATTAGGCGGACCGCTACCGCGGATCCGCCTAATCCAACCCTCAACCCTTTCCCTTCTCACTTTATCGGCCACGAGACCAAAAGACACCCTAGAGGGGATGAGTGGACCCTTTTTTGGGGACGGGATTTAAAGTAGGGGGCCGGCTATCCTAAAACGGGACGGGAAAGGGTTGAGGATTGGATTAGGCGGACCGCTACCGCGGATCCGCCTAATCCAACCCTCAACCCTTTTCCTTCTCACATTATCGGCCGCGAGACCAAAAGACATCCTAGAGGGGATGAGTGAACCCTTTTTTGGGGACGGGATTTAAAGTAGGAGGCCGTCTATCCTAAAACGGGACGGGAAAGGGTTGAGGGTTGGATTAGGCGGACCGCTACCGTGGATCCGCTAATCCAACCCTCAACCCTTTCCCTTCTCACATTATCGGTCGCGAGACCAAAAGACACCCTAGAGAGGATGAGTGAACCTTTTTTTTTCTGGGGAACGGGAGTTAAAGTAGAGGGCCGGGTATCCTAAAACGGGACGGAAAATGGTTGAGGGTTGGATTAGGCGGACCGCTACCGCGGATCCGCCTAATCCAACCCTCAATCCTTTCCCTTAGTTTTCAGACATGTGGAAGACTGTTTAATGCACATACTATGCTTTGTCATGCATGTACACGGTTGTTTAATAAACATATGTTCAGGGTATCCTAAAGCGGGATTTTAGGAAAGGGTTGAGGGCTGGATTAGGCGGACCGCTACCACGGATCCGCCTAATCCAACCCTCAACCCTTTCCCTTATTCCTCATTGTAAGGTGAGGTTGCATTTTGTGAGGCTGTCAAAGTTAATGTTGATTAGTTCATGCAGGTGTAGGGTTGTTTAATGTACATATATTTTTCTTCCATGCATGTGCAACGCTACGTCATGTACTGATAAGGAATTTTGTTTTCATGAATGTGCAAGAGTAAACTGATTTTCTTACTCAAATTGCTTGGGTCAACAAAGATCGATTGTTGCAGCTTTCGATTTTGCTGAAAAATAATCTTTGACTGACCGACCTCCTTTTAGTAGAACTTTTTTCTTGGCTGCAACACTCTTTCGCCCCATATGTATCAATCATTTGAGGGATATTGTAAAGACAGTTGAAAGACAAACTGTTGTACACATCACATGTTTATAATGAAGGCAGATTGCAGCATTTCACAGTTAATTATGTTGCAAAACAATGATTAAAAGCATAATACAACTTGATGAATATAGATGAAAACTAAGTAAAATTGGGAAATAAAAGAACATAAGCTGTGAAAGTCAAACCAAAAATATATATATATATATATATATATATATATATATATATATATATATATATAATTAGGTTCATCTAAGTCCACTTACCTTAGATGAGTCCCTAAGTCCTATTTCCCACCCTTGGATCATAATAAATCAATGGCTGAGATGAAAAACAAAATAATTACCCAACTCAATTTTCTATGCACAGCAGTAATGATGAAAAACAAAATAACCCCCTTCCCCATAAACATTACCTCACACTTTACTAAATTTTAATTTTACCAAAACCGTTGATTAATTTTTACTCTTCTTCTTTCTTTCTTTATTTTTTTCTTACTTTCTTCAACGTTTCAACTTCTTCACCCTCTGCATTTCAAAAAACCGTCTGATTAATTTGGAAAAAATCCGTCTGTTTAATCCTGCGAACTCCCAATCAACTCGGCTTCTGCAAATTCATTATCATCCTATTTCAGGTATACTTAATCATTCTTCAATTTCTTCTATTTTTAATTGCATTAACTCTATATTAATCCTCATCCTTGTATTATTATTTTATCGTCTTTGTTTTGTTGTTGTTGTTGTTGTTGTTGTTGTTTTTGTTGTTGTTGTTGTTGTTGTTGTTATCGTAGTTGTTTTTTTTTTTTTTCTGTTTTTGTCTTCATCTTCATCTTCAAAAGTCGATTTTTGCATGCCAAAAACTTGAAAGGATTCATCTTCATAACTCCTTCATAGTTCTATTGTCTTCTTCATCATTTGGTTCAACTCGCATGCCCATCTTTGTCTTCACCTGCATTCGTAGTTTTCATGCCCTATTGATTTTGTTATTGTGAATTTATTAATCAAGTATTGAAATAGATTTATTATTGTTTGAAGTTTCTAAATTTGTTAGTTGAAGTTTCAAGGGTTTCAATTAGAATTTAAATATTATCTGCTTAGTTGAAGTTTGAACGTGTGTGAGTTGAAATTTCAAAGTTAAAGGATTAAAGTTTCAAAATTGAGGTTTAAAGTTTCAAAGTTTCATAATTGAATATACCATCTGCTTAGTTGAAGTTTCAACTTGAGTGTGTTGAAATTTTAAATTTGAGGCTTAAAGTTTTAGAATTTTTGATTTCAATCAAGCATCAATTACCTAACTTCAATACACCAGGCCAATTTGTAAAGAAATTTAACTTTAACCCATTTTTTTTAATTTCTATTCAAATGGATGGTGAAGGTGATTGTGAGGTCGTAGAAGCCATTTGTTAAACCTACCCCCTCCACAATCGTAAAATGTCGAGGTAAGAGGCTTGTGAAATTGATATCTAAGCTTACTAATGCACAAAGAGAAGCGGTAAAGAGAGTCGGGTTTGGTGGGTTGCTCGAGTTACGTCTTGACAAGTACCCTCTTGATCATGTGCACCTGTTTGTAGAAGCTTTTAATGACGGCTCACATGTGTTTAGGGCTTCTGAATCTAAAGAGTTTGTTGTGTCGAAGCATGATGTACACGACTGCTTCCTATTACCATTAGGTCCTAGGGAACTTGATTTAGTAGTGATTGGTCGTAAGAAGGAGTAAATGCGAGATTTTAAATAAGCAATTGAAGGAACGATGGAGGAAAAGATATAATGTGACAACTGCATCTCAATACATCCCTTTAGGTAAGCTATATGATGATATGAGGGCAGACAAGGACGGGGGGGGAGGGGGGGGGGACGACTTTATTAGACTGTTTGTATTGTTCAGTATGTCAGAATTCCTAGCCCCTACCTCAAACGGTGTCGACTGGAAGCTTCTCTCTTTTGTTGAAGATGTTAGTCTTATTAATCAATATGACTGGTGTTCATATGTGCTAGATGGCATTGCCACTGCCGGTCTCGAGTCCAGGAATAATAAGACCTGCTTACGTGGTTGTCTTCCTTTTCTTATGGTTACCTATTTCCAGAGGTTTGTCTTCCGCGGCAAAAGTTCACCTCATGAGCTCCTACTGATAAAATATTGGGATCAAAGTAGTATTAATTCTAGATTAGATGGTGAGCTGGTTGGTGGGTCTTTGGGTCGGCTGACATTTTCACCATTTGTCTATCCTCGCTGCCTTGACCCTACCTATAATAATAATCTCATCTCAAGTAATGCCACCCGTCCGTTGTTGTTGGCTTCCACACCTCTTCCTGATAACGAGAAGAAGTTCATTCAGATCGAACTACCTTCAGGTGTTGAGGATGACCAGGAGTTGCATGCTAGAGCCGTGGATGTAAGTCAACATTGTCAATCTATCATTCTGTTTAATTAGAACCGAGTAAATCTGATGAGCATTCATTAAAACTATGTGCATTCATTTATGCCAGGTGGTTTAAAGTTTCAGATAACTTTGGGCATTCATTAAAAACTTTAGCCGTCAACTTTGAAATGTTATAACCACAATATGAAACTTCAACAATTTTCATTGATTTTAACACCCAAACTTCCTCGAAGTTTAAATGTGTACTTGAAATTTTAACAACATTATCTCGAAAGTTTAACGATTGTACTTTGAAATTTTAACAACATTATCAAACTTTAAACCACTTTGGCATAAATTCTAGTATACAGAATTTAAAACCTTAACTTTGCAATTCTAATAATACATTTGGATTGTATTGTTGCATTGCAGTCAGACATGAGCTTTACCTACGGATGCGGCGTAACTCAATCGTCTTCCATGCATGGTACTCGGATGAGATTTCGAAGATTAAGCGTCTAACAACTCCAGAGATTGATCCAACCAAGCTTGTTCCTTCACAGTCCACACAAGCCTTCTTTCAATCTGATGAGCTTCAATTTTATGTTGATGAGGTAGCTGATATATCCGTTCGAATGAAAGATGTATTTGACAACGCTTTTTGTGTTTAAGCAAGATCCCGTGGCCAATCCAAATCGACAAGATGAGGCTTCTAAATCAATGGAGGAGATTAGTGGCATTTTATGTGACCTCATTTGTTGTACTTTTCACGACAAAAATGATGAAGTGTCTGTTACTGCTGAAAAAGAATTATCGCCCCTTCATATGATCACCAATGACTATTATACTACTTCGGGAGATAAAGACATACACCATTCTGCAAGTGTAGAGGAAGGGGTTGATACGATGGAAGGTGAAGCTGATGGTGAGTTCCTTGAAAACTCATCAGACCAACACTTGAACAACATAGAAATTTCTACACCCATTCAAAACAAGGATAATGCTATCGATTTGATGGATGTACAAGCTGTTGGGGATGTCCAAGGAATTCAACAAAAAGTACCGGATTTGTCTATTACACAACTAATTGGTTCTGCGCCGGTTTATACTACTGCTGAAGTAAATGCCATTCTCCAGGAGGTGCGAGAAGAAGAGATTCCGATTGAGTTGCTTTCTTCGGGGGATGTGGTTGCAGCAGACGTACCTGAACAGCGTTCAGGTGATATGGTGCAAGGTTTGGATGAGGCAAATAAAGAGGCTCCTGCAATATATGTCCCTCAAACTGATGGTGTTCACCATCCATTCCTATTTCATTCAAAAACCAAACTTTCTTGCATGTCCATTGTCCCTGAGAACCTCGGTTGCTCTTTTGATTGTGGTGGACCCGATCCGAGCCAGGTTTTGTGTCTGATGTTTTACGCCGCAACAACAGACTATTCACATCCGTTTTTAGCAGGAGGAAGGATGTAATGGATTACATCTTCAATAAATCGGAGAACTATAGTAAACTGTAAGTCACCTATAAGAACTTTATATTAGTTTATATTGTTTTACCTGTAAGAACTGTATACCCTTTCTTTTGTTGTATTGACTTCCTAGTTGCACATTTTTTGTAGGGAAACAATCGTATCCTACACAAGACTGTACTTCATTCCGAGGGAGGACATTCGGTCGTTAGAACCCGGTCTTGAGATCACGAACAATGTTATCGATTGCTGGTCTATGTTACTCAACAAGATCATGACTGATACAACTGCCCCAGTCCCAACTTCCCGCTGTTTCTTTGGGCTTAGCCACACTGTATGTGCGCATTTTCACAGTTAGTTACTTTTCACAACAAAGTGTCAAATTTTTACTTGTTCCCTATCTTATGATAGAGTCTTGTACTCCAAATTTGGGAAGCCAAACAAAAGGGGGAAGTGCTAGACCTAACTAAAGATATATTCACAACATGGGACATTTAGGTCAGTGATTGTGTATCTCAATTTCAGCTAGATTCTGATTTGGTATGTGTAACCTTTTTAAACCCATTATTATCTCGATTTATAATTTTAATATTCTTAATTGTAAGTTTTATTAATAGGTTTATGTTGAATTTCCTCAGGTCTTCATTCCTGGGTTATCAGGTGGTTCGCCTCACTATAGTTGTGTATGTATAAATTTCCAGCAGCGGGTTGAATACCTTGACAACCGTTCATATAGCGAAGATTTCGATACTTTACCTATCTCAAATATTACATTTATAACTGTAAGTCATTCCACCCAAGCTTTGTACTTTTAATTTTACTCCTACAACAGTATTAAAACTTTAAGTCATTCATCAACTTTTGAAAATTTAGCAAAAACACAATATTAAAACTTTAAACGTCCAACTCCAAATTTTAACACACATTGTCTGAAACTTTAACCAGTGCTTGCTAACTTTAATCAACATTTAGTTTAGAAACTTTAACTGCGAACTTTGAAATTATATACCCCAATAAATGAAACTTCAAGAGTCTACATGGATTTTAACATAATCTTAATAGTGAAACTCTAAACGTGGAATTTGAAATTTTAACTACAATTTCTGAAACTTTAAACCAGTTGACATACATTCTAGTCTACAAAAAATTAAAACCTGAACTTTGCACTTTTAACTCACATTTACTGAAACTTCAAACGTCATCTTCAAAATTTTAACTGACATTTTCTGAAACTTCCAATTTTAATCGACATTTTTCAAACTTTAAACCACTAGTTTGAAACTTCACTCACAAAACTTAACTCAAAAACTTTAACCGCCAACTTTGAAATGTTATATTCAACAATATGAAACTTTAACAATTACCAATAATTTTAACACCCAATCTTGAAACTGAAACTTTAAACGTGAAATTTGAAACTTTAAGTATGATATTTGAAACTTTAACTTGTTCCCAGAAATTCTAATCTACAGAAACTAAACCTGACCCCCAAAATTTGAATCTTAACTATAATTTCTGAAACTTTAAACTAGTTCACACAAATTCTGATCTACAAAACCTGAAACCTGAGCTCTGCAATTGTAACTCAAATTCAAAGAAACTTTAACTATTATTCATGAAAGTTTAATTGGTTTTTTTTAAACTTTAAGCTGTTGAGGAATTTCATATATCTGCCTTCTACATATAATGCTCACATGTTTGCTTATTATCTATATTCATTTCCATTTTCAAATACATACAGGCAATCGAAATGGGCAAGTATTTGGTTTCCAAAGGGTTAGACAAAGGCAAGTCAGTATCCGAGTTTAAACTTGTTAACATTAACTTTGCATGGCAAGGTCTAGGATACTCAGCCAATGACTGTGGTACCTATATGATGATTCACATGCTCCTTTATAATGGCAAACCCTTTGACTGCGGGCTAGGCACCATGGACGCAATGAACTTGTACAGGGCTGAAATTGCTGCGACGCTTGTACTTAGTGATATTAACAAGTCGAGGGAAGAGGTTATTTCTGCGGCTAAATCCTTCAAAGAAGCTAAACTTACGTCCACAAAATCAGCTTCTAAATCTATCGGCCCTAAAAGAAGTAGTCAACCACTAGTTGAAGGATCCAAGCGTCCCCGTTTAAGTGTACCTGATCCAACTACCCCTCAGCCAACTACCCCATTAGCTCATTCTCCGACAACTGAGTTATCAGCTGTTAAAAGTCGTCCTAGGGGGAACGGTGATGGTCTTGGTTGCTCTCTCGATTGCGGTGTTGCTGATTTGACTACCCTTGTCATATCTAAGACTCTAAGTTGCAACCAATTGCTATTGAAGGATATGACCACACTAAGGAAGCACGTAGCAGATTACTGCTTCCTTGACGACCACGATTTGGACCCGAGGTAAGTTTGGTGTCTAACCTGTATTGGTTCATATAGCCAATTGAAGTATATTTATAATGTGAGTACACACTCACCATATAAGTTGCATTGGTTGATTATTTTTATTTCAAGTTGAAACTTCAACCAAACTGTTGAAAATAAAAACCAAATTCACTTTTTGAAACTTTAAATACAAATTCTGAAATTCTAACTCACAACGTTTGAAATTTTAATCTAAACTATTCACATTTCAAGTGAGGACTCCACATTCTGAAACTTTAAGCATCAACTTTGAATTTTCAATTCACTCAAGTTCAAACTTCAACCAAGCAGATAATATTAATATCCCAAAGTCAACTTTTACGACGCATTTATTTCACTAGGGAACAATTGGCGGATTATGAGTCAATGCCGTACTTTGTAGGGATGGGATTATGTCAATGCTACCTGATAGCAAAATGTCCTCAACTGTTATTGAATGTTGGTCCAAGTTGTTGAATCAGATAGAGTCAGATGCAAACGAAGTACCAAGAATGGCTTTCCTAGGCATACGCCACACACGGTGACGCATCTACTTTTAAATTCATATGACATTTAGCGGATGAAATTTATATAATTCAAATGGAAATATTCTCAGTAACCGATTATAAGAACAAATATTTCGCAGACGTGGTTATGCGATGGTTGGAAAACCAAGAAAACGGTACAGGGAGACGCAGAGACTAGTGCGTATTATGATACGTTGTTCCATATTTGGGACTTGTACATCAAGCACTGTGGTCATACCTTCAACTTGAATGCAGAGCTCATCTTCGTACCAGTTAATATTGACGATCATTTTGCTTGCATATGTATCAATTTCATTGCAAGTACTATCGATGTCCTTGACCATCGCCTATACCGCAGATTTAAGAATTCCAAAGTCTTCAAGGTGTCTCAAATCATTGTAAGTTTCTTACTATATCTACGATGAATATCGACGCAACTAATATGTAACTTAACTTATGACTACCTTACTTATGTGCAGTCCAGTGCAATGAGTGACTACCTCGAATCAAGAGGCGTATCTGGAGCTGAAGAGGTCGCAAAGTTTAGGCACCGCCAGATCAAATTAAGTTGGCAGAGTCCAAAACCTAACGAAGTCGAGTCTGGATTATTTACAATGATGCACATGTTATGTTACCAGGGTGCCCCATTCGAGCACGAAGACCTTCCGAAGAAGATTGGCCGGCGCTATCTGTGTATCCAACTGGCTGCGACCCTTGTATTATCCGATATGAACAAAGTTCGAGGAGAAACCATGGACAATGTGAAGAAATTTATTGCTGAAAAGGAAAGCTTATGGCAAGTCGTATATGCTAGGCGTAAAGTTTCGAAGATCTTGAATAAAAAATAACAATGTTTTATTAATATTTCATGTAGCCTACTACTGTTTTAACATGTGTACTGTTTTGAATGTACTTAAATTTGTACTAGCTATACTTTTCTAGCAGGATCAACATTAAATGAAAAAAGTCTGCAAGTTTTCAGTTGAAACTTTTTGGCCATCGTTTGAAATGTTAGTTTAAAAATTTTGTAACTTTATTAAATTTTCCAATCTGAAATTTTAAGTCTCAACTTTGAAATGTCAACTGAGTCATGTTGAAACTTCAACTAAGCATGTAATAATAAAATTCCAAACTAAACTTCTGAAACTTTGACGAAGGATTTTAAAACTTTAAATCAGAAATTTTAAAATTTATAATATTTAAATTCCAATTTTAAATACTGAAACTTTGACAGCACATTTTGAAATTTTAATTCACAACTTTTGTAATTTCAACCTAAAATATTTCACTTCCAAGTGAATTCTCCACATTGTGAAACTTTAACCGTCAAAATTGAAATTTCAACTCACTGAGGTTGAAACTTCAACCAAACGGATGGAAATAAAAAATCCAAAGTCACTTTTTGAACCTTTGAGGACACTTTTCAAATTTTAACTAATAATCATTGAAACTTTAACCTAAGCTATTCACATTTCAAGTTACTCCTCCGTTCTCGGAACTTTAAACATCAACTTCGAAATTTCAATTTACTCAAGTTGAAACTTCAATCAAAGATATTTCACTTTAAATCGAAATTTTAAAACTTTAAATCGTAAATTTTCAAATTTCAGCCAACAATATTTAAATTTAAAATATTTAAATTCCAATTTCAAATACTGAAACTTTGACTGCACATTTTGAAATTTTAATTCACAACTTTTGTAATTTCAACCTAAAATATTTCACTTCCAAGTGAATTCTCCACATTGTGAAACTTTGACCGTCAACATTGAAATTTCAACTCACTGAAGTTGAAACTTCAACAAAACGTATGAAAAAAAAAATCCAAAGTAACTTTTTGAAACTTTGAGGACACTTTCTGAAATTTTAACTCATATCTATTGAAACTTTAACCTAAGCTATTCACATTTCAAGTGACTCCTCCAGATTCTGAAACTTTAAACATCAACTTCGAAATTTCAATTTACTCAAGTTGAAACTTCAATCAAAGATACAATAATAAAATCCTAAAGACATCTTCTGAAACTTTGACAACACTTTTCGAAATTTTAACTCACAAACTTTGAAACGTCATCCAATAATATTTAAATTCCATTTCAATTGTCGACAATCTAAAACTTTAGTCCTCACCTTTGAAATTTCAACTGCCTCATGTTAAATCTTCAACTATGTAGATATTTTTTAAATTCAACTATTAACTCTTCAAACTTTTAAGAAGTATTTTGAAATTTCACCTCACAAATTTCAAACAATCAGACAATAATATTTCAATTTCATGAGAATTGTTCATATTCTGAAACTTTATGCACCAAAAGTGAAACTTCAACTCACTTATGCAATATTTTTAAAAATTCATGCCTGAACCTGGAAATTGTAAAAGAATAACTGTGAAACTTCAACATTGCATGGGATTTTTCAATCCAAAAATTGGCTACCTTAAATTTCACCATAAACTTCAGAATTTTAAAATAAAAAAAATCGAACATAGACCCTCACTACACAAACATCTACTTCCCTTGCATACAACAGATTAACTTCAAAGTTTTACCAAAAAAACTAGGACATTAACTTCACGAATACATTTTAATATATAAAAAATTCCTACTCCTCCGACAAGTCTTCTACTTCTTCCTCTTCCTCCTCCTCTTTTTCAGATGATTCCGACAATTGCGGTGGATGCTCAGCAAAAGGGTTAGGACAATTCCTCTTGTCATGGTGTGCCATTTGCTTGCAATTATTGCACATGCGTTTCGGCTTACTGGCAATTGCAATGGCATTCGCCTTACTAGACAAAATCCTTTTGCCACTCCCTTTGTTTTTGGAATATTTAGGTGGCACTATAGAAATCTCCTTACTTGCTTTACAACCAAGTAATTTCTCCATTTCCTGTTGTTTATTCAACTTCTCACCTACCGTGTGGCCTTCTCTCTAAATTCCCTTATTAAATTAGTAAGACCTTCAACATCTTCCTTTTCCTTATCAACAAGCACTCCAATTGTTTCGTGAATTTCCGACCACAATTTTGTCATCTGAAGTTGCTTACTGTCTACAATATCCATGTCATCTGTACACTCCCCGGTACTATAGTCACCACTCCGCAATGCATCCTTTGTCCATCTCCTAGCAATCGCAAATTCCGGAATTTCATTTACCCCATTACCGGAATAAATCCAAATTATGTGCCTGCAGAGTACTCCCTTCCTCTCAAAAAGTTTACAGAATGACTCGCCTCAAAAGTCCCCCGAGTTAGCAAATGAAATTGAAACTTTCATGACTAAAAGAAACTTTATTACTTACACTTTGAAACTTTAAGACAATTTCATGAAATTCTAATACTTCAACTATCTAAATCAATTCTTAACAAGTAATAAATCAACGTACTAATACTTCAACTATGTAAAACTTTAAACATAGTTTTATGAAATTTAAACTTTGAAACTTTAAGACAATTTCATGAAATTCTAATACTTCAACTATGTAAAAAGCTTCTTAACAAATAATTAATCTGCTACGCACTAAATTACTCATACCTGGGTTATACTGAACATCAAAATTACGGCCTCCCAATGAATCCTTCAAGGTAGTAACCTCTAAGTTGTTCGACTCCAAGAAACCCTTGCAACTAAATCCACCAATTGCATTCTTTAACTCCTCTTGAAACTCCTCGAAAATATCATGTGTGTAAATCTTCGCACCATCAGCCTCTATTGCCAACTTACTGCATAAATTTGGGTTTGAATGACGGTTTTCGTTATCAAGCCTCTTCTGGTTGTGTTTTTGTTGGTCCAAAGCACTTTCAAAGCGCTTCCAAAACTCAACAAGAGTACCATTTCTCGCCTCAAACCTCTTGAAAAAACTGTTTTCACTTTCCGACCGCTGTGTCGTCCTCATAATACCACCCATTCTCAAGTCCTTACAGTGTGCCATCACCCACTGCCTCCTTATATCATAGCAGTCCGTAAACCATTCAATGTCGGTAGTACGTGTTCCTCCATTATTGCTGACCATCTATTGTCGAACTCCCTCGCTTCAAGTTCCTCGTCCCATACAATAGCATTTAACTTTTTTAGAAATACCTGGTAATCTTTCCTTTTGCTACCATACTTACAGGGAACCTTATTCATAATGTGCCACATGCAGAACCGGTGTCGTGCTGTCTTGAATTTTTTGGGTAATGACGCAATTATTCCACGATCTTGATCTGTTATTATGTACTGTGGTTCCTTTCCCCGCATAGCAATCAAAACCCTCTCGAACACCCAATTAAACGATTCCGTAGTTTCTTTTGCTATAAGCGCACAACAGAAAGTTATTGATCGTTTATGGTTGTCAATCCCTGTGAAGGGAGTGAAAACCATCTTGTACTTGTTAGTGGAGTAAGTAGGGTCGTATGAAACCGCATCTCCAAAGACAGAGTAATTTCTCCTAGCAATGCCATCCGCCCAAATTGTGCGTCGTAGGCTACCATCTACGTCAACATCATAGTCAAAGTAGAAGTCTGGCCGAGTCTCTGCCATGTTCTTGAAGTGATCAATGAAAAGTTGTCCGTCTCTTTCATGAATAAAATACTTTATGTCTCTTTGAAAATTTTTGAAGTCGTTCAAACTAGCCCCTATATTTTGGTACCCGTTAACAACCTCCTTACACATTGTGTAAGTCCTTGTTGCTCCAATATTCAGCTGCAATGAATTAACAAACCAACCTCAGAACATAAATTAAATTCACACTCGAACATTCAAACGTCTACTAATAATTTCTACCTATCAGTTGTACAAACTTTAACCCTGTTAAGTAAAATTCACTCTCACAAATGTAACTGTCAATGAAACTTTAGCCGTTCCATTAAAAAATTCAACACTCTTTTCTGAAACTTTAACTGAGGTCATGGAAAAAACAAATAACAACATTATCTTTCCTGACTTTTAACACCCAAGCTGAGCACTAAAACTTTAGAGGTTAACTTTAAAATTTTAACGACAAATTTTGCAACTTCAACACAGTTCATGTCCCAAACCGAAACCTTTGAAACTTTTAAAGGCAATTTTGAAAGTCTAATTCACAATTTATGAAACATTAAATCTATTTCCGGAAATTCAATTACATATTTCAGTAATGGAACTTTATGCGTGAACTACGAAATTGTAATATACAAAAATTAAAACATCAACAACTTACAACATAAAAACTATGACACCATAACACACACTCGCTATTGAAACTTTAGAAGTACATTGTGAAACTTTAAACGTAAATTTTAAAACTTTAAGCTACTAACCCTTGAATTTGAGACAATTAGTCCCATGTGATACTTGGAAATGTTTTTGGATAATTTTTGAAACTCCCTATCTTTGACAGCAACAAGCTCGTGATTATGTTCTTCATGAAACCGGTCCACTAAAAGCACACCATTCTTCAAAAATAACCTCATCCGAGCTTTACAACCAATCCTCTTAAGCTTATTTCTTCTCTCCTGCTTACTTCCATCTTCTTCCTTACCCGGACTTTCGTTACTTGATTTTGTAAACCCCTCCCTATTACAAACCAATAGTTTTGATTTTATAGTACCGTCACGCCACTTTTTAGTCGTGTATTGTCTCACATCGAACCCAACCCCAAATGCGTACACCTTATAAAATGTTATAGCTTCCTCAATATCCCCAAACTCCATCCCAATGTATGGTGTAAATACATCCTCCAACTGCTTACAAAAGTCTTCCTCGACACTTGGGTGGAATTGTTTCATCAAGAACATCATCTATAATCGACATTGACAAAAATAATCAAATAAAAAAAAAAAGTTCAAGTACAAAAAAAAACATTAATCAAAGTAAACTAAACCAACGTAAAAACATATTATTACCAAAAAGCGCTAAAAAACCCTAATGTACAACAACTGAAACTTTAATAACCCTAAACCAAAAACTAAAGCAAACGACTACTCGTCTGCCCTCCATCGTCTAAAAAAAAAATATCTGTAACCACATAAGCCGTTTAACTATACAACGTTAAACAATGATATGTACTAAAATATCTCTATAGAACAATTAAATTACAAGTACTCATCTTACCGTTCTCAATAGCCTCATAAGCCACAATCTCCATATCAGCCAAGAAATATAAGTGATGAACAAAATAGAGGATGAATATGGTCGAAAATTTAAGGAAATATTAAAGAACTAACTAAATGATGAAAGGATTTTATTAAACTAGTATGAAGAATATTTTTTTAGGGAGTAATATGAGGAAGAAGAAAGGGTTAGAGAGAAGGATACAGATTGAACGTGAAAGGGATATTACAAGTTGTGCTAATGAATACGAGGTAATCGGTGTTGGGAGAATAAAAAGTGTATTCATTATGATTATTACTTGATTTTTTTTTTTAACGTAAAGCAGTAACAAATCTCAGCCCTTTGTTTCACCTAATCCAAGGGCCAAAAAAAGGACTTAGGGACTCATATATTTGAGTGGACTCATTTGAACTTGGCTCTATATAGAATTATATATATATATATATATATATATATATATAGAGAGAGAGAGAGAGAGAGAGATAGAGAGAGAGAGAGAGAGAGAGAGAGAGAGAGAGAGAGAGAGAGAGAGAGAGAAGAAAGAGAGAGAAGAGATCAACTAAGGTCACCATATATATTTGAGTCCATAAGTCCTTCAAAGGGCCATTGGATCAAGGCAATGGAAGGCTAAGATTTGATGTCAATATGTGGCTACAAATTAATCCATCCACCTTTTTTTCTAATTAACTCACCAATTCAATAAACCAACCTCACTAATCATTCATCATCTCATTATCACAACTCATCCTCCTCTCTCTACATCTCACTTTTATCTCTTCTCTAAAAAAACCCAAAATCCCAAAAAATCAAAACCCAAATAAATCACCCACTTCTCTCATCTTCATTCACCACCACCCACCACCACCCCACCCGACACCAACTCACCACCCACCACCCCCGCCGCCACCGCCACCTCCGTATTTTTTTCCGTTTTTTTTTTGGTCTTAATTTTTATGTTTTGAGTTGTTTTTTCCATTCATTTTTTTTGTTGTCTTTTATTTTCTTTTAATTGTCTTTTATTTTGTTAGTTCTCGTTTTTTTATTTATTTTCTCAAATCTCTTATTGTTATACGTTTTTTTTAAAGATTTCGGGTTTTAAATCTCGTTTTTTTTTGTGAGATACTTTTTTTTCATCTAAGATCTACTAAAATATTTTTCATAAAATTTGTTGTTTTAATCTTAGCTATATAAAAATTCTTATAATTTGTTGATTTTAATCTTATATTTCACATTTTTATATAAAATGATATAAAATGACTAAAGTTACACAGTTATGGGCAAAAGTTATACTGTTATGGACTAAAGTTATACAAAAATGGACTAAAGTTATACAAAAATTGCCTAAAGGTATACAAATAGGACTGAAATTATACAAATAAGGACTAAAATTATACAAAAACTGATTAAAGTTATACAAATATGGATTAAAGTTATACAAATAAGGACTAAACTTATACAAAAATGGTCTAACGTTATACAAAAATGGACTAAATTTATACAAAAATTGCCTAGAGATATACAAATATGGACTAAAATTATACAAATAAGGACTAAAATTATACAAAAACTGACTAAAGTTATACAAATAACGACTAAAGTTATAAAAAATAGGCTAAAGTTATACAAAAGTTGACTAAAGTTATATCCATTTTTGTATAACTTTAGTCAATTTTTGTATAACTTTAGCCCATTTTTGTATAACTTTAGTCCTTATTTGTATAACTTTAGTCCTTATTTGTATAACTTTAGTCAGTTTTTTTATAACTTTAGTCCATATTTGTACAACTTTAGTCCATATTTGTATAACTTTAGTCAGTTTTTGTATAACTTTAGTCCTTGTTTGTATAACTTTAGTTCTTATTTGTATAACTTCAGTCATTTTTTGTATAACTTTAGTCCAAATTTGTGTAATTTTAGTCCAAAATTGTATAACTTTATTCCATAAGAGTATAAATTTAGTCATTTTTTGTATAACTTTAGTCCAAATTTGTATAACTTTAATTCAAAATTGTATAACTTTAGGACTATAAATTCAGATTTGAAACAATCTCATAAGAAGATGATATTAAAGTTACACATATTGCCAGTGAAGTTACACATTATAAATTGTGAATAAAAAAAACCAACAAGTCAAAAAAGTACAATAAAAAAACTTCAATAACAATAATAAAAAATTAATCAATAAGTAAAAAAAAAAAACCAAATAACAAAAAAAAAAAAAAAAATCAAATAACAAAAAAAAAAACCAAACCAAACAAAACAAACATGAATGGTTGTATAACTTCAATTTATACAATGTATAACTTTAGATGTTAATAGTGTAACTTTAATGTAAAAAGGGTATAACTTTAGTCGTAAATAGTATAACTTTAATGTTTTAAGGGTATAACTTTAGTCTATTTTTGTATAATTTTAGTCTTTATTTGTATAACTTTAATGTTTCAAGGATATAACTTTTGTCGTAAATTGTATAACTTTAATGTTTTAAGGGTATAACTTTAATCGTAAATAGTGTAACTTTAATATTTCAAGGGTATAACTTTAGTCGTAAATAGTGTAACCTCAGTCATAAATAGCGTAAATTTAATAAATATTAACAAAAAACAAATCTGAAAATATATAAAACAAAAAATTCAAATCTGAAAAAATATAATCTAAAAATAAAGAACTCAAATTCGAAAAAAAAAAAACATCAAAAAGACCAAAACCAACGACACAACAAATTAACAAAATGAAATATGAAATTAATAAAAATAACACCAACTAACAAAAAAAAAACAAAAAAAAAAGAAGTGGTTCACAGATGGCGAGACTCCAAAAGACCAGAACCCCTTTCACTATGGCAAGAATAACAATGCTGACACATTACAAGATCAAAATATAAAAAAGGGGCCATCAAGACTTAGAGCCCAACAAGCATGAATAGATTCAAAAGAATAAAGCAACTTGAGATCATCGACAAATTTGACACCACTTAAAATGGAGACCCTTGTCCTCTAGATAATAGCTACTGTTAACGAGAGAAATCAAGCTAACATAATAATATCTTGTACAGAATAGACTTAAGACAACGTATGTGGTGGGAGGCAGTGGAGATCGAATGGAGGGGGGCGGAAGTGGTGGGAGGCTGAGTGTTTTTGGGTTTTTTTTGGTTTTTTTTTGGTTTACTGATGAGAGGAATGAGAGAGAATGAGGGTATGAGAGAAGTATGAAAGAATGAATAATGAGGAAGTGAGTTGGGAGATTAGAATGGTGGAAGAGTTATACAAAATTAGGAGGAGTTATACAAAATTAGGGAGGGAGATTAGGGAGGTTCATTTGTGACCCTTGAATGAGATGTAATCTCATCCCTTCATTCCTTCCATCTTAAGGTCCTTATAAGGACTTAGAGACTCATAAGATGTAAGGGCCTTATGAAAACCCTTCTATATATATATATATATATATATATATATATATATATATATATATATATATAGAAATAGGATCATATGAGTTTGGTTTTTTTGGTGAGTTACCCCTCTGAATCTGAACCACTAATCTAATCTAAGATGGATGGCTGAGATTAGATCTTACTCCATAAATACCCACTTTTTCCTCAATCTCCCCTATTATTAGAAAAAATCACTCTCTCTCCTCCCTCCACCCTGTAACAAACCAGAATAAAAAAAAAAGAATCGATAAAAATTATGAAATCAATCTTCATCAATTTGTCTACTGCGATTTCAATTCCAGATTTTCATGCTTGTTTCTTCGATCTTATCCGCCTTTCTTGTTTTTCATGTTCAGTTCTACTTCATCTTTTCAATTTCGTCTAATTAGGTAATAAATTTCTTCTTTTATACTATTTTTTTCGTTGATTTTGTTCAATTATCAAATTTCGTCTTCATCAAATTCATTCAAATTCGTTCAAGTTGCAGGCTACAAACTTAATCTTCATACTCAATCTTCATCCATCTTAGATTAGTTATTACTTCTACTTCATCTTTTCAAATTCGAATTTTTGTCTGTTGGTGTTAGTTATTGTATTGCTTTGACCGAGTTATTGTATTATTCAAACTCAGTTATTGTATTTTATTTGTAGTTATTTCTTTTTTATTGTGTTAATCTGTTAATAACAGTTATTGTATTGCTTTGACCGAGTTATTATATTATTCAAACTCAGTTATTGTATTTTGTAGTTACTTCTTGTTTGCTATGTTAGAATATATTCTGTTAATAATAATTATTGTATTGCTTTAACCGAGTTATTGTATTATTCAAACTTAGTTATTGTATTGTTTTAGCTTAATTATTTCAAATTAGAGTTGTTGTAAGATGACTCTTCTTATATAATTTGTTTAAGTTGGTTATAGTAATATTACATCTCAATTATAGTATTGTTTTAACTTATTTCAATTTAGAGTTATTATTGTGGTCTTATATAATCTGCTTATAATTGCATAGTTATTTATAACTTACCCCCTTTTTTGCTTTTATTTTTTTCAGTGAGCTTTTGTTTTCTACTACTTCAACCCTCATCAATATGCAAAGCATGGTTCTCGTCGGGATGGAATACTGGTGGAAGAAGGGTGAAAACAACGACAAGACAGAGTTCTCGATGGAAAATTACTCTAAGACGTAGTATTGGAGATAAATATATGTAATATTTGTGATGTTACTGCTGTTAGATGTATTATTTGAAATGCTTATATGTAATGATGATGATGCTTAGATATCATTTGTTAGAGATGTTTAAGTGTAATGGGTTGTAAACAAATAGTCATATAATAAAAGTAAGTGATTTTCTTAACCTTGTTGTATATAATCATTTCATTTTTCGGATTTTGCTATTGCGTTAACCAATCTGAATGATTGATTGAATGGAAATGACTAGTTATTCCATTAAAGAAGATGAAAACAAACAAAAGATAGAAAACTGAATATATTTGAGTTTCATCTCAATACAATAACACGTTTTATTCATTACAATAACTGAATTTCTACATTACAATAACTACAAAGATCAGAGTTTATTCTACATTACAGTAACTACAAGATCAGAGTTTCTACATTACAATAATTGAGTTTCTACATTACAATAACTACAAATAGAATAGTTTATATATTACAATAACTGTGTTTCTATATTACAATAACTGTAAATATCAGAAAACATTATTCTCAATAAACAACCGAATTAATTATAAACTACATGTCTTCATTAAAATAACCAAGTATATACATCAATTTTTCCTGAACGTCAATTATCCACGTCTATCTTGATTCAACCTGCAAATCACCAAAAAGAAGAATATATTTTAACGAACACCCAAGAAGAAACTACAAGATACAATAACTAAGTTTTAATAATACAATAACTGGGTTAAAGTAATACAATAATCGAGATTTAATGTTACAACAATTGTATTTTGTAAGAACATCATATAGAATAACTCAATCAATATATTACAATAACTGGATTGTAAAATAACTATATTACGTCAATTATTCTATTATATTACAATCGTTATTCTATTATACAACACCAGTTATTCTATTATACAACACCAGCTATTTTATTATACTACGCCAGTTATTCTATTATACGACACTAGTTATTCTATACACTATGTCAGTTATTTCATTGAACGACACCAATTACATTTGTTCATTGTGGCTCAAATTGTTTCAGATCACACACACAAACACACAAAAAAAAAAACGAAACGAAACCTGATCAAAATTTGCGGTAATTTTCTGTTAAATTTATTGTTTCCAAATGTTATTAATCACGAAATTGAAAAACATTTATGCTTACCTTCGTTTGGTAGTCTTACGTTAGGGTTTCCCCATATTTTGCGCTAAATTTGACGAATATTGGTTGCTGCAATCGAAGATAATCAACGAATTTTGTGTTATTAAGTAGAATTATTTTAGTTTTTGTGAAAAATTTATTGAAGTATGAGATGAATTTGAAGAATTGATTGAATATAGAAGAAAATAGAGGAAGCAGGTCAAGCAGGAAGAAAAAAATTGGAAGAGAGAGAAAGAAAACAAAGTGAAAGGGAATGTTATAAGACACATGTTTTGGGCGCAAATCTCAGCCTTTGATTTTTTTAGATCCAATGGTATATAAATGCGGGGGTAACTCACGAAAAGTGGCAAACTCACCGGATCTTGCCTCTATATATATATATATATATATATATATATATATATATATATATATATATATATATATATATATATATATATATATATATATATATATAGGCAAGATCCGGTGAGTCCACCTATATATTTGAGTCCATGAGTCCATAAAACAATATCACGCACTATACAAAACAATATCACGAATTTTTTTTTCAAATTTTTTTTCGAATTTTTTTTTTTCAAATTTTTTTTTTCGATTTTTTTTTTGGAAAAAGTTTTTTTTTTTTTTTTTTTAAGCTGTGATATTGTTTAGTATAACGTGTGATATTGTATTACAAAACAATATCACGATTTTTTTTTTTCATTTTTTTGAAAAAAGTTTTTTTTTTTTTTTTTTTTTTTTTTATGTAAGATGTGATATTGTTTAGTATAACGTGTGATATTGTATTACAAAACAATATCACGATTTTTTGTTTCAATTTTTTTTTTTTTATTTTATTTTATGTAAGCTGTGATATTGTTTAGTGTAACGTGTGATATTGTATTACAAAACAATATCAAGACTTTTTTTTGGGAATTTTTTTTTTCAAATTTTTTTTTTCGATTTTTTTTTTTTTTTTTTTGAATATAAGTTGTGATATTGTTTAATATAAAGTGTGATATTGTATCATGGACTCACGGACTCAAAAAGATAGGGTGGACTCATGTGATCCTAATTCATATATATATATATATATATATATATATATATATATATATATATATATATATATATATATATATATATATATATATATATATATATATATATATATATATATATATATATATATATGTCAACCCAACATTCATAACAACTTCTACAATCCAAAATGCCAAAACTAATTACATAATTATTAGTAAAGCCTAACAAAAAGGAACATTTAAACCTGAACATTCAATACCCTAAGTGGCCTAAGTACAAATACAGTACGTTGGCCAGAAAGTTGTACAAACTTATGATAGACCTACGTCAAATCAACGACTTCAACATAAGAGAACCTTCGACGAGCTAGTAAGGGTGTTGCTATTGCTTTCACTTCTTCATGTGAAAAAGGTGGCATATCCCGTAACATCTCATCAACTTGCTTAATTTGAATGTCATTAAGTGGATTGAGATGGGTGTTCTGAAAAACATTTCTTCGTTGGTGAACATGCATGACGAATCTGGCTGCCATATTACCCGTCATAAAACACTTGCATCTTTTGGAAATTAGTCTACCACGACTACGCACTATCCTCACGCCATTAATGTCATTAAATCGCAAAGTTTGCAGGTAAGCTATCGAACACGGATGAATACGGAAGAAAAGAAAGAGTTTAGCCCACAATTTGCGGACATTGGCCATGCTTGCCCTATCGAGCATTTATCAAGGTGATTGAAGATTTCTAACACAAGATTTGGATCAGTTAAGACATCATATCTTGATTGATTGCGATGATGGTGAACTCCACTTTGGTAACTTGACCAAGGTAAGTGGGGAGAGAGTCGATTTTTCTCTTTGACATAATGTTGGATAAAAAGTTCTCGTTCTACTTCCTCGCGATTGACTACCCAACCTTTGCACCAATTTTCCATTTTTTAATGTTTCTGTATGCAGAATTGAAAAGAAGGAATACTTTTAAATGGAGAAAATATGTAAAAATTTACTTGACTCAGTATAATAGTTACTAACGTTAGTAGCTTTACTCACTGGTAGATATGCTACTTAGTATGCATTGTTTGAGCTTGACATTTAAACAATTTCAGTAGAAAATCAACAACAAACATCAACAACAACATGGGGAATCAGGGTTTGATTATTGCGTAATTAGGTTAATTAGCGAAAATGTGAACAACAAGACTACAAATCTAAGAATCTGCCATATAAGGACAATGAATTAGCGTAATTAGCAAAAATTTTGGAAG